>NC_134899.1:6333648-6346148 GCF_041734735.1 Babylonia areolata
TGAACAATGTTTCTGCTTACCTCAGCAGCTGGTGGGTTGACGGGTAGCAATACCGTGTGGCAGAGACCGGGTACCGAGTTCGGGTGCTACACTGGTGTACAGGAGAGGCCTTATGTGCTAAATCCGTGACAGTTATGGACTTAAATTCAGATTTTTGGGGGTATTAGACTTGTGCACTGAAGGCGGAAAACACTGTACAGAAGATGCCAATGTGTTTGGTGTCTAAGGTTTGTGCCTAAAAAATGTCCTAAACCAGGTGAGAATATTGTATTGGTTCTTTTTAATTTTAAGGAATGCCTGATGATCCCTGGTAAATTAGCAACGCAGCTTCCATATGACGTTTAATCATCCAAAGGGCCTGTCATGCAGGGACTCATGTAGTCCTGTGTTGTGAAGATGTGACAGTACATTTCTGACGATATTTTGTGTTGTGTTGTGAAGATGTGACAGGACATTTCTGACGATATTTTGTGTTGTGTTGTGAAGATGTGACAGGACATTTCTGACGATATTTGTGTTGTGTTGTGAAGATGTGACAGGACATTTCTGACGATATTTTGTGTTGTGTTGTGAAGATGTGACAGGACATTTCTGACGATAATTTGTGTTGTGAAGATGTGACAGGACATTTCTGACGATATTTTGTGTTGTGTTGTGAAGATGTGACAGGACATTTCTGACGATATTTGTGTTGTGTTGTGAAGATGTGATAGCACATTTCTGAGGATATTTTGTGTTGTGAAGATGTGCCAGTACATTTGAGGATACTTTGTCTTGCGTTGTGAAGATGTGCCAGTACATTTGAGGATACTTTGTCTTGCGTTGTGAAGATGTGACAGTACATTTCTTAGGATATTTTGTGCTCCTTTGGTCTAGCCCCAGGATGTAAACAATTTTTTTTGTTGAGTGTGTGAAAATGTTCCACTACTGTATGTTTTGTTTTTGTTTTTGTTGCTGTTGTTTGTTGCTGTTTTTTCCCACTGACTTTTCTTGTATCTCGCCACTGTCTCTTTTTAATAAAACAGGTGTTTGGACCTTCGATAAATTATTTCAGTTTTAAAGTCTGTTGGTCTGCTGGCTTTTATGGGGATGTGGATATTCTGTGCGAACCCACAGGTAACCCGAGGGGGGTTACAAATTACACACCAGCAAATCACAAATTTAAAGGAAGGTGTTAATTACACGCCAGCAAATCACAAATTTATAAAAGGTGTAAAATACACACCAGCAAAACACACATTTATAACCGGTGTAAAATTACTAACTAGCAGAGAACAACTTCATAAAACATGTAAATTGCACCTGTGAATCACAAACTTATAAAAGGTATTGATAATAATAATAATTATAATAATGGATACTTATATGGCACACTATCCAGAAATCTGCTCTAGGTGCTTTAAAAAACCGCTTTTGTTAACATAAAACATTACATCAATGTTACATACACATACCAAAATGTGACCACACACACACACACACACACACACACTGCATAATACATTTTAACATACATGTGTATAACAGCTACCCTAACACACACGCACACATAGGCAGGCACAAACTAACATAAACACACGCACACACTATACACATTCATATACATGCATGTAGTTATGTACACATACATATGTATACACACATAGTCAAGCACAGCTAACGCAAATGAAGTGGACCTGCCACATGTGAACTTCTTGCTGAGGAAAAGGTGAGTTTTGAGACGAGATTTAAAAGATGCGAGGTAATCAGAATAACGGAGGTTATCAGTGAGCTTGTTCCACGTCTTTGGCGATTGAAAAGACAGCGATCTGTGTCCATATGTCTTACTTTATGTATTATTCATATACAAGCAAATCACAAATTTATGAAAAGTGTCAATTCTACACAAGCAAAGCACAAACATAATCAGATCTAAATTCCACGCCAGCAAAGAACATACATAATCAAATGTAAAATTTCACACCAGCTAAGCACAAACGTATCTAGCTGTAAATTATACACTAACAAAACAGGCATATCAAAGAGTTGTGCAGCTTCTTTCATATCTGAAATTGTCTTATATCTCCAGATGTCCACATTTCTTTTGCTGGATTTTCTGCACATTTCCACTAACAACAATCAACATGTAACTTATCTGAGGAAGCCTTGAAATAAAGCTAAAATTCACACCTGGATAAAGCAAAACTGTCTGCTTTTGTGTTTATCATTTCATTGAATATGTATTATGTTGATCTAGATATGTAGGCCCTATATTTTTGTATCTACAGATTATCTGTTTATCTATCTGTGTCTATCTTGCTATCCATCTTGAAGGCATTACATCACTCTAAGCCGTATTCTCTTTGGAAAGTCATTTTATGACAGAAGAGTTGTGGTGTTTGTTTTCCACCCCTATCATATTGATCTGTTTCGCGGTTTGTTCCAGTGGTGGGTAGCTTTTCTTTGTAGATCCAAGCTTACTATATGGTTTTGTTTCACGGTTTGTTCCAGTGCTGTTTTTTGATCTAACTAGGTCAATACATCTGAATTTACTGTTCATGTTGTACGCAAATTCTGACCTCACCCCACTCCATCATTTTTTTTTCTTTCTTTTTTTTTAATATTTTTTTTTAGGTCAACAAGGGGAGATATAAAGATCCGTTTCTTACAAGCATTTCTGGAGATGTAAATCTAACACCACAGATTGAGATAGTTGACCCGAATGTCATTCTGAAAAATTATTTTGGTGATGTCAGTGACCGACAGTGGTGGCACAGTCGTCGAGCCGTACAGTCCTCCGTCCACGTACACCTAAGGAAATCACAGGTGTTGCTGTGTTATCAACGTTGTCAGCACGGCAGACATCTCACTGATGAAGAGGGTGAGTGACAATGAACACAGGGATAAGCCAGTACATGGAATGAACATATACAGAATGAGAGAAAGACAGAATGAGAGAAAGGGAAAAGAAAGAAGAAAGAAAGAAACAGTACAAAAAGGATAAATAAATTCATGTCTAAGTTTTGGTTTTTGATTCACTTATGTAAACAAAGCGAGTCTATGTTTTAACCCTGTGTTCGGTTGTCTGTGTGTGTGTGTGTGTGTGTCCGTGGTAAACTTTAACATTGCCATTTTCTCTGCAAATACTTTGTCAGTTGACACCAAAATTGGCATAAAAATATGAAAATTTCAGTTCTTTCCAGTCATCTTGTTTAAAACAATACTGTACCTCTGGGATGGGCACACAAAAAAAATAAAATGCCAAATTATATGCAAACTGACTACTGTTATATTTATTTATTTTTTTTAAATTCTCTAAACTTGGCACTTTGATCTGATATTCTGACACAACAACAAGAGCAGTCATTTTTATATTTTTTTGTTGAAACAGGAACTACTTTTCCTAAGCATGGAAGTTATATTTATTTTGCACGTCTTTGATGTAGATAGTAAAAAAGGGAAATGAATATGAAATTAATGCTAGGGGGGTTAATTTGCTTTAAACTGATCTTTCTCATCTTAAACATTACATTTTGAAATTATACTCAATACATAAAAAGCTTGTTTTACTCTCGTGTACAGGGCTTTCACTATGTTCATTCGCCCAAGTGGTCTTTTTCGGAAAATACTAAAATCAATACTATGAGTGGACTTAAAAGATCTATTGGCTGAGCCCTGAAGGTGATGGGCAAAAAATCAATTGCGTACACATATTTATACATACTCAAAGCGCGTGCTCGCAAGCTCGAAGGGCGACATTTTGTTTTAGGTAGTTGACCTGCCTGTTCAATCCAATATTCAATCGACAATACATGATAACATGTGATGGAAAGTTGGAGAAGGAGACCGTTAAATATTTATCCAGAGAAAGATTTGTGAACGCCTCATCACTTACTGGATTATGCCCCAAACTGCCATAAAAATAACAAAATCAGTCGGAATTCAGTTAAAAATAATAAACCATGAGAGTTAATACCCTACATGAAACGTGAAAATTTACAGTCTTGACTTGTTTTTTTCCTTCAAAATTAAGTCCTTTTCACTTCATACCACGTTTAGAAGTACTCGTACTTGGCTCTACATATTAGTTTACTCAATTTTCATATCAACTTTAAAACTATAAAATTAGATGGTAAAATGGGGCGCCATTTACCCCAAGACTGATGTCAGTCATGCTTGTAGCAGACGATGCTTGTTACACACTGTGTTCGACAACACATGAAGGCGGTAGAGAAGGGACAGAAGAAGAACAACGGCAGAGACAGCAATCACTGATGAAGTCAGTCAGCCATCCGCCCTCAAAACTGACCAGTCTGACAACTCCCCACTGGCTCAGTTTCTGCATCAGCGGCAGACTACCCCAGGCCTGCACTACGAAAACGACACCAGACTAGACAACACAGTGTCACACGCCTTTGAAACACAGCCATCCTGAACAACAGATCCTGTCAACTTGATATCATTATAATCAAGATCAGAACATGTGTGGGCTGAATCAATATTATTCATATCATACAATTTAATATAGATCTGAATACTATGACACGTCTTGTTAATTTGAACTTTGATACTGAATTTCTTCAAACTCCTCACACACACACACACACACACACACACACACACACACACTGAGAGAGAGAGAGATAAAAAACAAAACAAAAAAACTTTATACATGCGGATACATAAATATTAAATGAAAGAGTTGTTTGTTGTGCTCACATGTGTATCTCTGTGTGTCTATATGTGTGTGTGTGTGTGCGAGGTTCTGTAACAATAATTGTGCATAAAACAGATTCAAATGTGGAATATATTTACTGACTTAGATGTGTATATGAAAGAGGCAGAGAGGTATTACAAGAAAATTCTTTATTCATGAGGATAATAGATATATGATAAATGAAAGTTTGTTGTGTTCAGATATATATATATATATATATATATATATTATGTATTTGTGTACACATGTTTTGAGCAAGCACAAAATAGATTCAAATGTGGAATGTATTTACTGAATTAGAGGTGCATGAGAGAGAGAGAGAGAGAGAGAGAGAGAGAGAGAGAGAGAGAATCTGTATACATGAGGATACATACATATTTAATAAATGAAAGAGTTGTTTGTTGTGTTCACATGTGTGCATCTGTGTGTGTGTGTGTGTGTGTGTGTGTGTGTGTGTGTGCGCGCGCGTGTGTGTGCGCGCGTGTGTGTGTGCGCGCGCGCGTGTGTGTGCGCGCGTGTGTGTGTGTTTCTGTAATATAGTATGACTGATAGTTTACACAACTGATTTCAGACTGCTGGGAAACAGACCCTGGCCTGACTGATCCATTCTGGGGGGTTGAACCATGCATCTTGTGTATGGAATGTAACTGAACTTTATTTCTTATATGAAGTTGAATCAATGTGTGTGTGTGTGTGTGTGTGTGTGTGTGTGTGTGTGTGTGTGTGTGTGTGTTGGGTCTTACTGAATCAGGGTTATCACAAAAATCTGTAATATGATGAAAATGTGTTGTGAAGTCTTTTCTAATACTAATTGCAATCATAAAGCAGACAGGCACATTGTTAATACCCATATTGAGTTTTTTCACATTGTATTGTTTTCTCTATGATTAAGCCTGTAATGCATTATGTAATAGTTTAAACAAAAAAATATGTTACATCTTATATATTATTTTATGTATAAAATGTAACTTAACTTTATTACCTATCGTGTGTGTGTCTGTGTTTGTATGTTGGTCACACTTAGGTACATTTCCTCTTTCATTTAAACAAACTGGGAAACTTGGGAAACTGATGCCCTTGACCGCTCTCGCTGGAGGATGCTATGCTCTAGTGGCATAAAGACTTTTGATAACAAGAGAACGCTGGCCATTAAGAAGAAGCGTGAGCGAAGGAAGCAGGGCTCAACTTCTGAAGACGTTTTCCCTTGCAACACCTGTGGGAAGTGCTGCGCATTCAGAATCGGCCTCTTCTCTCATATGAGGACACACACCGACAGATTGGCCTGCCTGCCTACTCATCCGTCGGACCGACGGGAGACTCCATCATGTTTGTAAACAGAGAGAGACAGAGACAGAGGAGACAAGACAAAGACGAGACACGTATCTTCACCAACGAGGATCAAGTCTGTGTGGCTTTTCTACATGCTGCTCTCCCCCAGCAGGGGACAAAGAGGAACATGGGGAAAAGGAAGCATAAATGGGACACACACACACACACAGATAGAGAGATAGAGAGAGAATGAGGCAGACTGACAGACAGACATGGATAAATAGACATACGGGGGTAGGGAGGGGGTGACAGTGACAGGGATAGACAAAGCAAGACAAAGAGAGGCAGTTTACAGATACAGACAGAGCAATACTCACATTGATCTGATAAGCAGAGCCACCACGAATTATGATGTTGGACTCGACGCCCACGTGGAACGGAAAGGGGGGTGAAGGGTCACGAAGAACGAGATGAGAGTATCTCCAAACGCCGTTGTACATGTAATTCAGGAATGTCGTCTTCACGACCCCAGCGTATCTTGAACGTACACCCAAATGGCACGGTGCGTTCGTAGCGTTGGCCTCCAGCAAGATCCTAAATCTTTGACACATGGTGAAGAAATGGTCTGGCTCAGTGAAGAGACATGCACGTCACCTACTGGCTTTCCCGTCACTATACATGTAGATGATTTGCAGGAAGGAGGAGGGGTGTAGGCCTTAAATGCAGCAATGTGGAATCGGCAAGGGAAAGTCTGCTTGCAAAAAAAGTAGTTTGAGGTCTGTCTTCTGCTTCAAGATGAGACAGATTTTCATCATTTAATGTCAGTACAATTCATACCCAAATATGCCTTATCAATCTTCATTTGGGGCATGGATCTACCACGAATGCCAACACTAAATATGTTACAGGTGCAAGATGTGTTTCAAACTTTCTGTGCAGTTATTAGTAAAACAGCAGCCTACTGGGAACAACATACACTTATTTTAACAACGTAATTCATTCGGTCCAAACTGTCGTATGGGAAAGGCCCTTGACTAAAGAAGCTTCAAGGTATGGACTGTACAGCACACATATTTGCCCTTGGTGTTCCTCAGTTTTCACACATTGATTCTCGGAACATACTAATAAATAGGATAATTTATCCTGGATGAATACCGAACCTGGCATGTGTAACATACATACTGAGAAGCTCAACTAGAAAAATACAACCCCCAAACAACAACAACAAGAAACCAAAACAACAACAACAAAAAACGAAAACCAGAAGTTGTAGGAATCGTATCTGAAATCAACTTCCCGAAAACACAAACATTTGAGTCAGACCTTTTTCAAAAGTCTCAAATGAACCCTTGTAATGTGGAAATACGTGTCTGTCTGTGTGTGTGTGTGTGTGTGTGTGTGTGTGTGTGTGTGTGTGCAGAGTGGGAAAGAAAATGTCTATCAGGGCATCAGTTGCTATATTATACCTACTTAGTGGCATTGCGATACAGAGAAGACATAAAAGTGAAAATAAGTGGACAGACAGGCAGACATTGTGACACGGGTGAAGAGAACAAAACGTACATTGTCTCCTGTGTGGGTGTGGCCCTCAGACACACGGCCCAACCGGCTTGCGCGGTGCGTGGTAAGGGGTACTTTCCGTCAGGGAAGTTCTTTACCTGTCAACAGTTGGAGTACTTAATTTTTGTAGGATCCAACGGTATTTATTTACCTATCATGCCCTGTGTGTGTGTGTGTGTGTGTGTGTGTGTGTGTGTGTGTGTGTTTATTGTGTTTATGTATGTGTGTGTGTGTGTTAGTGTGTGTGTGTGGTTGTGTTTATATGTGTGTGTTTGTGTGCGCGCACGCGCGCGTGCATGCGCATGTGTGTGTGTGTGTGTGTGTGCGTGTGTGCGTGCGTGCGTGTGCATAAGCACGCGTGTGTGTTTGAGAATTAAAATGCCTGTTTTCTTCCTTACTCTGGCCATATTGATTCTTCCATGAAATAATTACACTGTACTACCATTATTCAAAATTAAAACAAGATAGGCAAGGCCTTCAAAACTCACCTGTGATACACTTTAGAAAAACAACAACAACAAGCAAACAAATAATTTCTAATCATTAAAACATGTTCTGTATTTGTTATCATAAAGCTTCGCGTTAAAAACAACAACAACAAAAAAAACAAAAAAAAAAAACTGACAGCACAACCGAACCCAGCATGTTGGGGTGGAAAGTAATTGTCTATCAATTACATTCAAAGATTAACATTTAGGCATGCTCTTTTATAAGCCTGATAAACCGACTGCTGCATTCGAAGTGAAAACGCTGTGTTAATCATGCTATTTTGGTATATCTCGGGCATTTAAGAATTCTTTAAAGTGCACGGTAAAGAAATCGTTGCAATCGCCTCAAGCACACTGCAACATTTAGCTGTTTACTCTGGATCTACATAGATGCTTGACAAGTTTAGTTACACTCGCCGGGATACTGCGACATGGTCGATTCATTTTCTCTTATTTTCATTCTAGTTGATTCAGTGTCCACATTAGAATATTCACAATATTATGCAGAAAAAAACGTCGATGGTGTATTCAATGTCAATGTTTGTGTTCTGTCCAGAATTTGCATTTCTTTCCTTATAATTGCGAACAAGAAAAAACGAGGACATGAAGTCTTACGAAGCATAGCCAACGTTCCGGAAACTGAAGCGGTAAAAGTTGTTTTCGGAATCCGGAAATAGCCTCAACGAAATAATTCGTTAATGATCGGGAAAAACGGCTTAATTCGGGATACTTACAACATATTATGAGTATGACTGAAGATTTTTTTCCTACTATTTTAAAGCCAAATTTGTTATTGACAGACAAAATATTTACAGAGAAAATGGCAATGTCAAAGCTTACCAGACACACAGACATACATACAGACAGAAAGGCTGACAGACAGACACACACAGATCATCAGTTTATTTAAAAAAAAAAAAAAAAAAATGACTCCCTTTGTTTACACAAGTGAGTTTTAACAAAACAACCCCCCCCCCAACAAATACCCTAGAAAGCCCACAATTTCTCGCAGTCCCACGATTTCTCTCACTTTGAAAGAAATTGTGGGATTGCGAAAAATCGTAGTCGTTCCCCTCCCACGTTTTCTCTCATTTGCGAGAATCGGGGGGGGGGCCTTACGATTTCTCCCAATATGTGAGAAATCGTGGGAAGTCCCCCTTATTTTCATAAAAAAATATTTCCTTTGGCGTGGGAGTTGGGTTCGTGTCTTTTCCCAATGCAAATCTAAGAGAAAAATGAGAGAGAGAAAAAAAGAAACGAGAAATGGGGGGCGACAACAACGACTATCATGGTAATGACTGTTACAGCCCGAAAGGGGTTGCCCACGTACCCACCACCCTTCCCTGGAGTGATACAGAATGTGCTAAGTAAGGGAATAATTGGTTATCTTATACAGTCACTTTCACACAAAGCTACCAAAGGAGTTAAACTCGCATATAATCGGAAAGAGACATTTACCCTAAATGACCATATGTCGGTACCTATCCTTGTGGTTTCAAACTACCGAAACAAACTCAATGAGGCAATGTTGCAATCTCCCAATCACATTTCAAACACCACACAAATGTTTTGGAAATCTTAGGCCGCAGTCAGACACAGTTCACTGAGGAAATGAATCTGAAACAACTCGAGCTGAACACATTGCAAAATAACAACCCTAAACACAACCTTAATTATCCCAAAATATCTAGAAATAAAAGAATACTGGATTTAAAAGATGTTCCGATAAAATAATTCCGAAATACCAACAAATGTCACAAGTTACAACCATAACGTCACGAGGACAAACAAACAAAACGACTTCTCCCTCACCTGTCACCAGGAATCAGGCACACCACTGGCCGGTATAACGGGGTACCCCCCCCCCCCCCCACACACACACACACACACACTCACTGGCCAAGGAGGAAACACAGAACACAGACCCACACCGAGGAAGAAGGGGATCACCCAGGAATCGAACCCCACAACTCCTGTCAAGAGGGCACCCAACAGCTCGCTTGCTGGCACGGCGACCCGTCTCCAACCAATGCTCGGCTCCAAAAGCAAAGCAAAACTCTTCGTTCCAAACGATGTTACTTTCGAACTCAAACAGGAGTTCAGAACGAGAAGGAATAAGACATACATCACAAGAATTGCACGTGCATCAGTTCTGCATTGAACTGAGCACACCAAAAATCTTTGAAACAAATTGTAGGACGACAAGATGAGGGAGAAATGGAGGAAAGCAGACACACGCATCAACGAATGAATGTCACAGCGGACATGACAGCGATCAAGACTTTCAAAGAAAAAAAAAAAAGACCTTGAAAGGTGAGTACACATAAACCAACAAAAATATGAGTTTTGCGTGATTTTTCACTTTGAGTGTGTGTGGTTGCTAAATATGTGTCGTTGTCTTTACGCGTTTCTTTTGCGTGATTCGGGGGGGTGGATGGTTCTTTTTTTCACCTGTGTGTTGAAATGGAATCTATTTTCATATTTTTCTTTCTAGGAAGTTGGGTTCTGTTTTCATGCAATCTACATTCGAAAGGAGTGAAAAAAAAACGAATAAATGGCAACAGAAATAGGATAAACTTTCACGATTGTTTTGCCAGTAACGACTTCATCATACAAGATTCTAAGTAAATAATTGGTTCAGTCATTCACGCAAGCTACAAGGAGTTAAAGCATCTGAAAACATGTTCCCCTAATACCATTTTGGGTAGTGGTGTTCAATGTATGAGATGTTTTTCCAATAATTTCAAACCCAAAATTGGTTTGAAATCTTACCTTAGATTACATGAGAAATGATTAACATTCGAGTTATAATATTGCTTAGAGACTAACATGACCTTAATTTCCATTTTAGCTATTGATTTCAAGTGTTGAAATTTGAGGATCACATACAATTGTCAAGTTACAACCATTAAGTGAACAACAATACAAAAGGCTCTCAGCGTCATTACGTGAAGTCACACACCACTGGCCAGTTATGTTCAGCGTCGTTGTCGCCACCGTTTCATGATTTCTTTCTTTCTTTAGATCACAAAACAAGTGAGGGACCAAACATCGTTGACTAAGATTTTTTTTTTATTTTTAGTTGATTGGGATTGTCTTGATTGTATAGTGTTGTGAGAAGAAGAATTTGTTAATGGGCGCGCCCATGATTTTTCTCGGTCAGGGCATTAACGTTGGCAGGGAACGACGATTTCTCAACCACGATTTTTTTTGGCTAAGATTAGTGGAGAAATGTGATCTGCGAAAAATTCTTTAAAATCGTTCAGCCCCTTTCCTCTTAGCTTACGGCCAAAAAAGTAAAACAATAACAGTCATTACAATTGTTCATGGAATACAATTTTATCATTTGTTCGACGAACCAGTCTAAACGAAATATGATTCATCATGTTTGATTATATATATATTTGCAAAAAGTAGAAATGAATTAAAAGATTAAAAACAACAAAAATACCATTGCATTTAAATAAGTGTAAGTTTCGTTGCAAGTTCTTTAGTTAGCCATGTTTGAACTGGAATTATTTAGAAAAGAAAGAAAGAAAGAAACAAAAATACAAAGAAAGAAAGAAATCAAACTCACTTACATTGCTCTTATGAGGGCGTGTATTTTTCGCAATGAAATCAATTGCATTGTTCTAAAATTAGTTACATGTTACATTTAAACTTCAATCCAGTAACACACACACACAAATATATATATATATATATATATATATATATATATATATATATATATATATACAGAGAGAGAGAGAGGGAACAAACGAATTGTATTGCTATTTAGCTGTTCAGCCGATTCAGCAAAGCAGCACGGCAAGCACAAGTAAGCGCGGCGCGATGTCACAGACATGGAGACCCATGGCAATGTTTCGTTTTGTTTTTAGTGTACAATCGTGTAGTCAACACTATCGTTATTGTCAATATGGAGATTGTCACTGACAAGCGAATCTGTTTGTCAAGGCGGGGCACTGACAGCAGCGATCGCATCAGCCAAGGTAAAACTGGATCAGGCCACAATGAGTTTGCAGGTGTCGTTCTTCACGTGTTTGGGTGTCAGTGTGTTGTGTGTTGTAGACATGTTGGGTGTCAGTGTGTTGTGTGTTGTAGACATGTTTTCCTTTTCTCAGTTGGGGCAGATTAACACGTTCTTCCTCTAACACGTCCTTTTCATCCTGTTTTGCGAACCAGAATGTACAGTCTTCATCTCTGTTTGAACTGCTCGAATATTCCAGAACAATATCATCTGATTCACACAAGAAGACGACTGCACTATTAGACATGTCAAAAGCTATCTTTCGAAATGCTATATTTCTGTGTGTGTCTCTCGAGTGTCTTTGTATAGATCTGTCAGTTTATGTAGCAACGTGGTATTTCACAACGCCAGCATCAAAAGCAACTGTACTATCAATTACTGACTCACTGTCGTTGTCAGGTTGTTGATGAAACTGGGATGTGTCACAGTCCGATGAAGAAGGAAGCTCCAAGTTGCC